>NW_027272340.1:0-33006 GCF_040938485.1 Diadema antillarum | reverse complement strand
AGATCAGTCAAAAACTCTTTCGTGAAGAATGTGCTGGTAATACCTCTTCAGAAAAGCCAGGAGTAAGGCCGGCATATGCCACTGGAGAGACAACAGAAGAGACAGAATTAACCCATAAGGAACCACAAGAAACTCTTCATAGGCAGTCCAGCATCAACCAAGGTTTCACCCCAATTAGAGACTGCTCAGTGGACAGCATAGAGTCCCCTTACACATTTACCAGCAGTGCCCACACCTCTGCCCATCAAGCCTTCATGGCATTCAGCCACCTTTTCCCTCTTGTCACACCTTCATACCTATACACATCTCATTCGGACATGGCCACATCTGTCTCCCGGAGTAAAGGTGACCATGTGACATCATCCGAAGTGCAGAGTGTGACCAATCCTCTCCACCTGGTGTTCTCACCAACAGAAATACTAGACAGGCATATTGCCATGAGTGATGAGGTCCATGACAAAGAACTCAGCAGGTAAGTGTTTGTATGACTCTGCCCCAAGGTCACCCCAGGAGGGTGCCAGGGGCATACATTGTACACAATTCATTATAACATAACATAATACATAGTTTTTCTTCGCCTGTAGAAACTTTAATTTTTTGCTCTGAAATGGTCACATATGCATGAGAAATGTGTGAAATTACGGCATGATTATACAATTTCTGTTGAGTTCAAAAAAAAGTGAAATATTAGCCAAAAAGGTATGCGGACAGTATTGCAGTCTGAGAACATATCCTACATGTATCATGATTGCTATGTAATGTTTTATAATTGATTGGTAATACTGTACAGGGATTTTGTAATGAAAGATTTTGGCCATGGGGTCAAAGGTCAAGTGAAAATGTTGAAATGTTACAATTTTGTCCCGATATTTTTTAAAAAGCTCAAAGTATTTTGATGAAAATGGATGTTGCCAGTTATGCAAGGGTCACAAAGGTTTGTATAAACGATGCGTTCGTACGAATGTCCCTGTTCGTACGAATTCTGGAGTTCGTATGGCCACCTTACGAAGAGAGGGATTCGTACGAAGTTAAAAAAAGAAAAATCTTGGACAAGTCCATTGACCAGGCTACGAACTTATGAATGGTCTACAAACGGTCTACGAACACTGGTTTCGTACGGCCTTCTTAAGAAGATCGTACGAAATTGTTTAAAAATCCTTCGTACGGCGTTCATAGCAGTTCTTAATGGTATTTGTGACCGAGCCATTAGTGATTATATAAAGAATTGTGGGCCATGGGGTCATAAGTTCAAGGGTCATGTGAAAATGCACAAATTCCCAAATACTTTCTCTCTTAAACAATTTAGCTATTCATCCAAAG
The DNA here is from genome assembly GCF_040938485.1 of Diadema antillarum. Taxonomy (NCBI): domain Eukaryota; kingdom Metazoa; phylum Echinodermata; class Echinoidea; order Diadematoida; family Diadematidae; genus Diadema; species Diadema antillarum. The sequence continues at coordinate 31,686 of NW_027272340.1, read as the reverse complement.
GAAACCTAGTTCAAGGAAAGTAAACACTCAACACATTTGTGACAAAAGTGTTATTTCAGTATTACGCCAATTTTGTGAAACTGTCGTCTCATATTGTTCAAGACATACTCTAGACCTATTGGGAGAACCATGCAACTTGGAAGAGGCATACCAGTCGCCATAGTGACATTTCTAGTTTTTATACTATGTTATACTTCATTAGCTAGATTTTGTACCTACATGTGTAATTGTCGAATTGGCAACACATTTCAGGATATAGAACTTTCTGTTTCTCTCCTGATTTGTTGAGTTTTCTTCATACATTTCTGGTTTGGTGCAAATCTTATGATTTTAACCAGTTTCAGCTGATCTTTCTCTGATATTAGATATGCGGTGTAATTCGCATATTCCAATGTACAGATGATATGATGATTTCTGCAGCAATATTACCATGGGAATTTCTGCAGCTGGGAATGTCCAATGATGATGTTAATTGACAGACAGGGTAGAAATAAATGTACAATTATTAATGTAAACGTGGTATGGCAGTACTAAATGTAAAAAAAAAAAAAAATTCCATGGAGATGTTGAGTTAGTGGCAAAAAGTAATATCATTACATTATCACATTATCTTATTCTTCTTCTCTCTGGCAGGAAAATATACTCATGAGCTCACTTGTACTTGTTTGCCAAAGGACAAAATATATGTTCAAATATTTAAAATGTGACTGGGGAATATCATATATCATTTTTCCCCCTTCAGGGCATTACTCTACTTAGTTGTAAAGGCATCACATCTCTGTGCTCTTTATATTGCTTGTAGAGTTGAAAGTTCATGCTTTGTTTTGATCGGCAGACTGCCTCTAACAAGCCAGAAGTCTGTGAACTGGACTCACTATGGTGGCTCTCCTCCAGCTGATGAGATCAATGTGCTGAAGGGGCAGCTCCAGCTCCTGCACAACCAGCTCCTGTATGAGAGACACAAGAGGGAAGTTCATGCAGGCAGGAACCGACGGCTCCTTGGCAAGACTCACAAGGCACTCTCTCTTTCTCTCTCTTCATCTTAAGTGGGGACGCAATACTGAAGAAACTAGAAGTTCACTTGAAGAAATATGTTTTGAGGACATTTCTTTTTATTTTGGAAAAAAGAATGCTATCATGTACTTTACAGTGTTTTTTGTTTTTTTGTTTTTTGTACATGAGTTTTTGCAAGTTGACTGATATTCGCAAAATTAGCAACTCACAAAAATGTTGCCATGTATATCAGTTCAAAAATGGGAAATTATGAACTTTTCTTCTCAAAAGGAATAATATATATACTTTTCATTCTGACACTCTGGTTTTCAATCACAAATGTAGCTATTTGTAAACATTTATGTGCAACTCCCAATTCCGGAAATATAATTCTCACAAAATCTGTGGCATATACATTGATATGTATCTAATATCAGAAGTAAACTTTAATTGAAAGTAGGGAACAAAAGGCCTGAATATTTGAAAATATTGCTTTTGAAGGAGGGGGAGGGTTTAGTTTATGACAGTCTTTATCAGTGTAAGTCATGGCTCTTTAAAAACTTGTCATACTACCTGTGGTTGTATTCAGGCCAAGGCACTTGAGGAGCTGAACACTGCCATGAAAGACCAGCTCCGCCTCCAAGAGGAAGAGATCCTTCGGCTCAGCACTCGGGTCAAGCAGTTACAGCTGGAGAAACGCCAGTTCAGCAATGATTGCAGCCTCAAGGACCAGCAGTTACGAGATGATGTTCGGTGAGTAGCCTCCTCCCCCACCTCTCTTCTTATCTCTCCCTCTTATCAAGTTTCAGCCTTAAAAGTTGCAGATTGTAGTACTGCATTCAAACACTTTGCAGATATGTGCAGCAGCAATTGCCCCATGCTATGCAATTGTGTGATACATGTATGTGAATAGGAAAACAACAATAGTTGATATAAAGTCATCATATTATTTCAACTTATTAACTATTTTTTTTTTTTTTGTGGAGGGGGGAGGGGTAATCAAACTTGATATCCATAGTTCAGTTGTTATCCATAAAAGTGACTAGGTTTACTACCAAGTTGCAACTCACCTCATGCCTGTATTGCACTTTGACCTGTATTTATTAGAATATCAAACTTTTTTTCCAGATATTGTTTTTCAAGTTTGAAAATAGTTTCTGTAATATTTCTGTATGTTCTTCATGTCAAAATCTGAAATTGTTCTTGATAGCGATAGGAATGTGAAGGAAGCTGGTTATTTGTCTTTTACAGACCCTAGACCAAAAGAGACCAATTCCTCATGTGCAATCTATGTACAGGTTGTAAAGGCATTTGAAGAGACATATTATGGTGTAAGCACTTTCTCAGATGCTACTACTAGGCACAAGCTTTTGTATCTCTCTTTCACTAGTCCATCAAAAATGTGTTGTTCCCGTATCACACTTTAACCAGTCAAGTTGAAATTATGTACATGTATGTATGTAAGAGAGCCATAAATAATGAACTAGTAAATGACAATGTCCAGCATCGTACAGCACCAGTTTTAATGGTTTTATAGTATTTAGATAAGAATTCTCTGAAATTGTAAACAGATAGTCACATAGTAAATAAGAAGCAGACAGAGTATGGTAAATAAGTGTATTCATCAATTTCTTTAAGAAAGCCAACTGTTTAATAAAGGTTTGTAGTATCACCTGTAGGTACCACTGAACATTTGTGACATTCACTTGTCAAAATCGTATATATACAAGTATTCAACGGTCTTGTTTCAAAATGTAAAATCCAAACAAATGAAATATTATGTTTCTACTCATGGGGAAATCTATCAATATTGCAAGATATGTGCATTATTACTTGAAGGTGATCCTGCAAAATTTTGTGATGCCATGGTCAGGGTCCTCAGGTGCTACATGTATAGGACATAATTCTTCTTCTGCCAGTCTTTTTTGTAAAATTGGTTTGTATTTCTTGTTTGATAGTCATAAGTTAGAGACAGGCAATGAGAGTAAAATTCAATGTACACTGGACAGCAAAAGAAAGTACCCACTTCTGTCAAAAGGCCGCACACAAAAATTCACCCCCTAGAAATATACAATTTTTGTACACAGGTGTGCTACAATGCCCCTTACTTTAAATCACATGTACATAAGCAAGTGAATGTCTTCATAACAAAGAAGAACTTGACATGCACAGCATCATGGTCATTGAATCAAAAGTCCCACACAACAGCACTTTCCACCATGCGAAAATGGCCACTGAATGGATAACATTTTTAAACAACCAATATGACAAAGTGAACTCCTGTTTTGTCAAAATGATGTTAATGAGTGTATTCTGCATTTAGGGATGCTATCCTTCCTGATTATGCTAATTCTCAGAATAAAATCAGTCAGCTCTTTAGACTGGACATTACTTTACTCTGGTCTAAGAAAGCTTCCATCAGGAAAATTATGCCATGTCTCGTAAGGCTTGTAAGGCTCATTCTGTTACATTTTGCGACTTTTGATTCAGTGACCAAGATGCTGTGCATGTCATTTTTTTTTCTTTGTAATAAAGATAATCACTTGCTATTGGGTATGTGATTACTAATGGATATCGCAGCATACCTGTGTACAAAAAAATGTTTATTTCTAGATGGTGAATTTTTGTGTGCAGCCTTTGACAGAAGTCAGTGGGTACTTTCTTTTGCTATCCAGTGTATTTTGTAATTGTGCAGTATGTATTTCCTGTTTTCCAAACTGCATGTTTCTTTTGTTGTTAGTGTCATTGTTGTGCAGTGGTGGATGATATGATATTGCATCCTTCTTATCTACAGGAAGCTCGAATCTGGTAAGGTCCATCTCATGGAATGCAATGAGGAGCTTAACAAGCTACTTGTTTCTCACAAGCAAGAGGTGGACAAGATGAAGAAGGTTACTGTCTTCTTGTTAACTTTTTCTCTTTCTCCCAAAGAAGTGACAACTCTTACAGCACTCAGGCAAAAGTATTTTAATTCCATATGACTTTATTCTATTTAATAGTTTGTTTCTGAAATAATATCCTTTGACATGTCTACATTCAGTCTCCTTATCTATCATTGTCAGGGCTCGACCTTAGCGGGAGCCCGGGGACCATTGGCTCCCCAGAATCGCTACGGGCTCCCCAGAAATGTATGAAAAAAGCCCGGCTGGCTCCTTAAGTTTTTTTGCCGTATAGACTCACGTTTCAGGACAGAATCATAGTTTATGTACACACTCACACTATGTGACGAGCGCGAGCGGCCCCGGCGCGCGCAGCGAGCCCTGACGCTCGAAGTTATTATCCCTGCAATTGCAATATAGACTACACACTGAACATGTTTCATTCTCCAGCCGGCCCACATTGCCCGCATACATGTGTGTGTGTCTGTGTGTACCCGACGTGTGTGTGTGTTCGTATCTTCTATTATAGAATAGTGAGCGCACATGCAATTCGCTGCTTGCGTACTGTGTACACCGAACGGAACTTCGCGCGCGTAAATCCCTGTCGCCTACGGACCCTGGATGTTTACATCGATCGCCGTGTATCCCCATGTGTGGCCGGCTGGGGAGTGTGAGTATAGTAGCTTAGCTACACACTGTAGCCAGCTGCCACTATAAACAGTACTAGTACCCTGTTTCGTTTTGAGTCGGGGTAGAAGCACTCCATTGTGATATGTCTGCTTCTTTTTCTCTACTTCTTCCGCTTTTCCCTTGCCTCCCAAGTACGAAATGATTTTTAGAGTGTTGTGTGTGTTTTTTTGTAACGTTATTGCATCATTTTTCTGCAAGGAAGAGGTGAGTTTCTGTTCGTGTATTGATGAGCACTGCAGTAAATGTGCAGGTGAAAAGCGTTCTAACTTTCTTTCGTGGAAACTCGATGTATTTCTAGGCCTATTAAAGGAGATCTCATATAACAGAATACTTATAACAAACTATTTTCCGGTCAAAATGAATTAATTTCCTTTGTTTTGTATCGTTTATTGACGATCCCAAGGATCTCGTCGCAATACAGTTTCCGATGTGTATTAATTTTCGCGTAGCTTTCGGTGCTGCAAACTTTTGCTAGGGCCTAGTCCTACTACTAAACTTATCGTTCTATTTCTGTCGTTTCTCACACCTCGTTTGGTACTGTTCCATTTTATATCACTTTATCCGTTCCCTTTATACATGTACTTTGAAATATTTAAACGTAATTCTTTCAAGTGTCTCGCACTTATTTTCGTAACGGCGATTTCTCCGCTTTGCTGCAATTAAGTGTACTTTTTCAAATCGAAGTCACGTGTGTTGTCTTTTCTAAATATTTGTGTTGGGAGGTGTTGATACTTTGTATTTGTTATTTATTTTCCTCGGTTTTTATCTCGAGGAACTATGCGTGTTTCTTAATGTTGATGGAAAAGGCTAAAATGATCTGAGTGATGTCTGATGGTGATGATGAAAACTATGCTGGTATAAAAAGACGGCTTGCTGCAAATGCTGAGCGTACGTGCCGTTCGTTTTATTTCACTTTCCCTCTTATTCTTCTTCCCCCCTTACTCTTCTTTCCCCTCCAAAGAATGATTTAAAAAAAAATACATACACCTCACAACAAAAAGATCCACGATCTACCAACCTTCGTAAAGTTAAATCTAAATGTTCAATATCAGCACAGAATAAGGAGAAAGCATGAATTACAATAGATTAGAGCGAAGAGATTGTGAAATACTGAATACATGCGCGCAGTCCGAGCTCTTCGGCTCGAAGAAACTTGACACCCACCCCTCTCTCCTTGTGGAAATTTCCACAAAAGCAGGTGCCACACCCAGGTGCGTGCCAGACGAAAGAATGGCGCACTGGAATAAACAGCGTGTAAATATCATGGAAATATCGATCGAAGAACCAGCTCATTAGTTGAATTAAAGGAATCATTGCAAAGATACCGTGATTCTACAATTTTATAGCCTTTCTTTTGGCGCATAGCAGGAAACATCAGTCGAATATAGTGTACTTAATCGAATATCTTATGTTCCCTGAACAATAAAAAAGGATTGATTAATCAGTCAATTAAAAAGGCAATCACAGAAATACTTAAAAGGTCTCATATGCCCAGACAAATTCACTATGAGTAGGTCCAATGAGATGCAGTCATCACATGGTTAGACAGCAAAATCATGACAATTAATTTCAGTTCATGCTCATCATAACTGCTTATTACTTTTCAAAGTTTTGGCTATCAACATTCGTTCGAAGGTGTTTTTTGTTTGTTTTGTATGTTTTTCCTCGTGAAAGACGTAATGACTTCTTCGTATCGAATGTAAACTGCATGTTAAATACCGTAAACAAGCCATCAGCTCAGCTATGGCGCATTCGATCCATCGAACTCGCAGTAACCTCTTAGGCAGGAGCACATGGCGCATTCCTTTAAACTTGAAAGTACAACCACGTGTTTGCACATTGACGCAACCACACACAGCGCGGCATTTTGCGATCATCGTCTTAGCAGACTTTCCGATTCCAGTCAGGGTAAAAGAAATTGGAATACCGGTACTTTCGGAAAATACTGATGTTTAAAATCCAGTAAAATTAAAAAGCCTGAAAACAACGCATGACTATGTTTTATAGTAAACAATACTCAGTAGTTGGAAACACCGAGCAGAGTTTTGCATTCACTCACACAGAAGCTTTCTTGAGAAGATGAAAGCATCCCCCTTCCCTGCTAGATAGTGGAAGCTTCCATAACCAGCCCAGCAAGTTTCTGGAGGTACATACATGCACTTGTAGTCTTGTACACATGCATTGAGAGAAAGCAATCAATCAACGCTGAACATTGCGTAGTTTGGATTCTTTATCGTGCTGGTGACCAGCTCGATACTTCGGCATGTGTCGTAATGTTATGTTAAAGAGCTTGTAGGCCTTATAAGTCGACAAGTTTAATTCAAAATGGCAAAAAGAGGGAGATAGAAAAAATACAGATTTTGGTGGAAAATACAGATTTTGGAGCTGCTGCGTACGGATTTGTGCTTCCAAAGCTTGGCAGCTCTGCTGATCAATCAACATGTGGCGTTACATAATTGTTTCTAACCCACACCTTGCAACTAAAAAAAGAAGAACCGAGAAAGAAAGACAATAATTATGAACAGACCAGGGTAAGAAATTACACAAGGGAATGGGAGAGGGACCACACAAAACACCTACACACACACACACGCAGGTGCACGGCAGGCACAGGCACAGGCACACACACACACACACACGCACGCACGCACGCACACACACACACACACACTGTGACTGTGCTAAAACCCGTTAGAGACTAAGAACCAGGTATCTCCGGCTTGTGTCAGTGGAGAAATGCATGTTATATCTAAATGAAATCTTCTCCACCAGGTTAATACATGTAATAGACCTCTACTGCTGATTGTGACTGAGGGAAACGTGGCTCCCTAAAACTCAATTTGGCTCCCTAAAAAGGTCCCTGAGGAGCCCGGCTGGCTTCCTAGAAAAAAAGTTAAGGTCGAGCCCTGATTGTTGATCATCGCCTGACTGGAAAATGTTATGCTTGTTACAGTGACATCACATTTACCCCTAGTTTTGATGTTCCTGGCACTTGTCATATTCACAGATTTTTATTATGTCAATGGTACGTACATGTACCAGAGGACACTTACGTTCAGCAGTGTTCTGCTTTTCATAATGGATGTTTATCACTACAAAAATTAACTTTGTTCGTGATGGATCCGGGGATGCTCACCTTGGGCGAGGGGCAAATTTGGGACCAGTTTTCACATTTATCTCCTCTAAAACACATGGTCAAATTTTCACAAACTTGATTGATATCATTGCCAGGGTGATTGAATATATTTGTACAAATGGCACAGAATCCCCAAACTGGAGAATTTTTGCAAAATCTTCTTCTTTAAGAACTGAAACGCTCTGAGTAAATACATTAGTGGGTATTCTTTCAAGTTTGTTAATGGCAGATCCAGAGGTGGCCTCCTTAGGGGACCAGTTTACACAATTTGATTTAAAAAACAAAAACAAAAACGTGCATGGTCAAATTTTGTACAAATTTGGCAGGTATTATCGGCAGTGTGATAGAATATATACAAATGGACACCATGCCCCCTGTAACCCCCTCCCCCTGTATGTTCTTCGTAGATAATAGTCTGCAAGAGTAGGGCCTACAGTGCTAGACCCACTGGGTCTGATGGTTTTCTTTGGTATGCAGGTCCATCATGGTATACTCTTATTAACCCTATTTTAACTGGGCTATTTAAGACCAAGTTTTTACTGGGGGGGGGGGGGGTCAATTTGATGTGGCAAAATCTTTGTGCGTTGCGGAATCGTGGCGCAAAATGTCGGGGGGGGGGGGAGCAGTTAGAATAGGGTTAAACCCATATATTCCCACAACCCAGGGGATACACTCATGTTGTGTGGAAATGGGTACTTCTAGTTTGTTTGTTGTTCTTTTTTTTTTTTCAATATTTTAATATATATAATTGGATTATTTTTTTATCAACAGTGAGTAGAACTGTGAGATAATGTATTCTACACTAAATCTTTCCTCAGGATCTCCAAACATCTAATGCCTCACTTTTGGACATGGAACAAGAGTTAGCCAGTACTAAGGCAGATATTGCAACAAACAAGCATCTCAAAGATGAGGTTAGTTATTCGTTATATGAATATACTCGAAATTGACATGAAATGTACTGAAACTATTGATTACATATCATGAAATAAGTTTGTTCTTTATACCAGAAAAGATTACTGTAAAACCAGTAAACGTTCACATGCATTTGAATTTCGCGAATTTCGCATGAGCCAAGATTTGCAAAATTAGAATGCATGCGAAAGTTCTTGTCTACACTATATGCAATGAATGCCAGTGGCATTTTGTGAAAATTTCATGCTGTGAGAAAGTCGGTCTGTTCCAATATGTGAAATTTTAATGCCGCAAAGAATATCTTGCTGTACAGTATTCCCTTTCATATTTCCTCCTCTGATGTACTCTAGGACTTCCAAGCTTCCAAGGTTACATGTGATATCTAATTGTCAGATGCAAAGGATTGTTGTGCATCATTCCTCTTCTTTGTGGGTGTGTATAACTTGAAATTACATTTTAGTGTCACTGTACTCTCCTTTACCCCACTGGTTTTTAGCTCACCTGAGCCTTCTAGTGAGCTACAATATGTATTGTGATCGCTCTTCGTCTGGCGTCCGTCGTCCGTCGTGCGTCGTGCGTAAACTTTTTACATTTTCATCCTCTTCTTGAGAAGCCCTTGACAGATTTTCACCAAACTTGGCAGGTAGCATCCCCAGGGGGATTGGATCTCAATTTGTTCAAGTGGGCACCATACCCCACCTGCAAACTCCCAAAAATTAAGGAATCTTAAAAGATCTTCTTCTCTAGAACCAGAAGTGATAGAGCTAAGTTAATAGTATGAGTTAGTACATTGATGACTGTAGTTTCAAGTTTGTTCATGGCATAATCAGGGGTTTGGAGGGGTCCTAATGGGGCCCAAATTGTACATTTTCATCTTTTTCTTGAAAATGCTATGATGAATTTTCACCAAACTTGGCAGGTAGCATCCCTCGGGGGAAAGAATCTCATTCCTATCAAATGGGCACCATGCCCCACCTGGGGGGCCCCAGGGGGCCTAAATTAGGCCCTAAGTTGTGAATTTTCATCTTTTTCTTGAGAAGCCCTTGACAGATTTTCACCAAACTTGGCAGGTAGCATCCCTGGGGGGATAGAATCTAAATTCCATCAAATGGGCACCATACTCCACCTGGGGGGCCCCCAGGGTCTCCCCCCCCCCCCCAAAGATTCTTTAAAGATTTTCTCTAGAACCAGAAGTGATTGAGCTAAGTTAATACAATGAGTCAGTATATTGATGACTGTTGTTTCATGTTTGTTCATGGCAGAATCAGGGGTGTCCTCTCTCCCCCCCCCCCCCCCCCTTGGGACCCAAGGAAGTGGGGTGGGGTGGGTCCAAATGGTGATGTAAATTGTGCATGTTCATAATCATTTGAAACCCCTTGATGAATATTCACCAAACTTGACAGGTAGCGTACCAGCTCTCAAAGCTACCCTCCACCTCAAGTTTCCAATTTTCTCAGGTAAGAGTCTGCAAGAATGCATGGAAGGTGAACTTGCGATACTCAGGTGAGCGCAAGACCCCCGGGTCTCTTGTAATAACCTCATTTATCACTTTGCATGATTGGTGAGTAGCGTTATGTTGGTATGCTGAAAAAGATTTTCGAAAGTGATACCTGACTCATCAACATATTTGTAACCTTCTAGATTGCTAGACTAAATCGGGAGATTCTGCTTCTTGGAGAGGCTATAACCAAGTACAAAGAAAGAATTGAGGAGAGCAAGCTTAACCAGACAGTTCTTCAGCAGGAGGAGGAGAAGCAAGCATTCTACAAGAAAGAGTTAACAGGTTTGGATGGAACGATATTCTATCAGTTGATTGGAATCAATACAAGCAATTTATGATTACTATAGCATGGGCTGTTTCATGTAATATTGAGTTCTACAGAATATGCTTCACACACTAAAAAAGTATTCTCCACATGGTAAGACAAAGAGAGACAAGAAAAGGAAAATGTATTGGATTTACTGCTGATGTACAGTATGATGTAATGGTATAATGCAGTGTCAGTCAACCTTAGCTTTAATACCAAAAGTATAAAATGTCACCTTTCTTGCCACTGATATATACAAATTGATCATGTACAATTATTCATGAAAATTAATACGGTTAGGATGATACAGGGGTGATATGAACCATGTACGCATGTTCTGTTTCTCCATTGAACAAGCAAGACAGAACCCAGTCAGACTACACTGCTTAGGTGCAATGTTATTCTTTTCTGTATCCTATTAGATTGCCATGATGCTGTGAAGCAGAAAACCATTCAGTTGGAAGCTGCTAAAGCAAGGATTATTGAACTTGATGCTCTACTGTCCCAAAAGGTAATTCTGCCAAGCAACATTTTTATTTCCTTGTTTGTTTAGTAGACTTTACTCATATTATATAGAAGTAGAATGTCCTGTGTGTCCATGTGTTCTTCTACTGTCAAGTAAATTTCCCTTTTGCATGATCAAACTTCATAGCAGGTTTAGGTATATTTTGCTGCCTCTTTACTGTGATGTGTGAGCAGTTGGTAGTGAACATGTAGATGTTGCTTCCTCCATTCAAAGCTTGATTTCCTCCTTTCAAAAGCATCAAGCTCTGTGCAATTGTATACCCTGCATGATGCTGTCTCCAGTAAATACTTTGGATTCATTGGCATACATTGCCATTGCTGCTGCCTCACATTTCTTATGTGAGCTTTACTTGCCACATTTCTAGGTAGATTTCATTCAAATTTGCTTGAGACCAAAGATCACCTAACTGAAAACATACAAGATGTCATTCTCTGGTGATGGATTAAGCAAGGATGTCATTTGTCTGAAGGGTGAAAATGAATTCACAGTTATATTAATATGATAAGGTAGAAGATTTATGGTTCTCTTCATGGTTAAGGGGTCACTTAACTTGGGCCAAATATGCCAGTTTTTTAGCCACTGTATCTGCTTAAAGAATGTCAGATGGTAATGATATGATGAAGGGAGGAAAGAGTTTGTGATATTCAAGTATATGTAAACAAAATGAAGTAATGAGGATGCAAGGTAAAAATAAAAGATGAAATCAGTATAGGCTTGTTTGAAATTGCTAATAGACTTTTTAGTGAAGCTGGAAGATTCCAGGGCAATACAAATAAGGAAGGAGAATAGCAGTGAATAAGGAAAACGATTCCTCTATGCTAAGGGGGTTAAAGGTTAATCAAGGGTCAAGATCAGTGAACTTCTGTGATGCAAGTGGTCAGCCTGTATCATAATCAAATAAGAAAGGAGAAACATCCAAGTTTAATGAAAATAATATTGCTCTGGTCTTCTTTAGGAAATTGATTCAAACCTAGTTTAACACAGTTATGACACTGTGTTTTCAATAACATACCAGTTTTGACGGGTTGATTTTATGGTCTTGTTCTAGGATCGATCAATAGCAGAACAGAAGAGGTACCTGGAGAGTGTGAAAAACCTTTCTCATGGAAAAGTTGACGTGAGTATATATCGGTGTAAGAGGAGAGTGTGTATAGTATTAGTTGTTATGCATATTCTGACTTCTTTGTCAGCAATGACTAAAAGGTATTGTTTACCTTTGGGAGCAGTGATTACAAAAATGTTCGAGTTATCACATTTGATGGATATGTGCTGGCCAGTTGTACAGTGCACTCCAATTATTACGAACACAGTTATAACGAAATTCCGGTGACAATGAAGTAGAAGTCCAGGTCGCAAAATTATAGGCTCTATGTTTTTTTCTCGTTTATTTGTTCGGTTATAACGAAATTTTGATATAGCGAAAAAACTGCCGATCCCAAGGATTTTGTTATAATGGGAGTCCAGTGTATCACAAAACATCCTACCATATAAAAATTTTGCAATAAAGCTAAAATACAAGGAGATATCACCATATTTCTCAATAAAGCATAACTGTAGATGGTTTATTCTAGAAGCAGTTCTATAACCTGTTCACATTTTGTATATCTAGCTATTCTTAAAGGGATGGTGCAGTATTGGTGGAGATGAGAATTGGGCTTTAACCCTATTGTAACTGGGGGGGGGGGGTCAAATTGACCCCCCCTCAACATTTCGCGCCACGATTCTGCAACGCGCAAAGATTTTGCCACGTCGTTTCATGACTTTTTTCATTGAAGTTTCCCGCATATTTTGATACCAAATTTGCGACGTCCGGGTACACCGTTCTGAAGTTACGCAATGTTTTGTATATGCATGTCGACCCAAAAAAAAGCTCAAATTCATGATTTCGTGTGCAAATCCAATGCAAATTGTGTTTTTTTGTTTAATTGATATAAATAAGATTATTTCAACTTTTGAACATTGAAATTAATCAATTCTAATGTAGATAAGCTTGAAAAAGTGCCTGCAACAAATTTTGGCCAAAAGACAATAGAAAACAAAAGGTCGAAAAAATACTAAAATACATAAGAAATTAACAAAACAAGAAGAAACAAAAGAAACTGATTTTGATTGCACTATTTTTTTACAAGAAAATTGTTTGATGTATCTTGAGGAACTCTGACACAAAAATTTAGCAATCCTTCATTCTTTTTGACGGATTTATAGGTGAAAATATGATTTCATACGTAAATTTGCATAATTAATTTATCACAAAATATAAAATCATAATTTCTCTTTTGTATGACCATGTAATCTTTTAGTTGACATCCGGCTCTATGTTCAGGCAAAATTTTGCGGCGATCGGGCGATCTGAAGGGGGGTCAAATTGACACCCCCCCCCCCCCCCCCCAGTAAAAACTTGGTCTCAAATACCCCAGTTAGAATAGGGTTAAACTTTTTGCAAGATACATGTAGGAAGAAAGTACTATGATAGAGTACAGAGCATACCATTTTAACAGGAATTCAAAGTTTATTTGATGATAATCGGGTCTGGAATTACTGATACATCCAAAAATAAAGTAAAACAAAGCGATCGTAATAAAGAGTGTGGGTCCCACACTTTATGACAATCGCTCTTTTTTGGATATCTCAACCATTTCAAAAACAATTATCATCAAATCAACGTTGAATTCCTCATAGAATTCATGCACTTTCATATTTCATAAGAGGTTTCTCATTATCTCACCAAATATGTTAGAAACCTGAAATAAGGTCTCAACCAAAACCATATGATCCCTTTAACATCAATTATACTCATTTTTACTAACTCACATTTCAGAACTATCTTTACACACCTGCAAATGGGAGATAATGCCTTTAAGAGTATGGTTTTATTAGACAGGTCTTGACAGTAGTGATGCCCTGATGGCCTGGGGCCACTAAAAATTGAAAAACTGTGGCATTTTTTCCCCACAAACTATATCTTTGAAAACAAACAACCTTTAGATATTAAAGAATACACTTATACCATGTGAAATTGGGTTTCTCCAAAGAGAAAATTTCAAATCTTTTGACTTCTTCCTCTTTTTGCTGAAATAAGCAGTAAGCATCATTTTGCTTTGTACCAGTAGTTCAATATCATTACATGCAGCTTAAGCTAGTAGAAGAACTTTAACTTAGTTCTACTAAAATCATGATATGATTTAAAGTAAATAGTTCCCCAAAGCACATTCTGACCAGATTTGAAGATGTTTCTAAGGATGACCTTGTTCTGGACATTGTCTCGTTACTAAATCTTTTTCCACTGTGTAATGATGCAGGCACTGGAAGCTAAGTACCACTCACTGAAAAAAGTTAATCAGCGACAGGAGGCCCACATCCTTCAACTCACCAAACGCATCAATGAATGCCGTAAGCCACGGTTACGTGGTGGACAGATTGATGATTCCTCAGCGAGCTCCAACTTATCCAGGAGTAATTCCAGTAGTCCCAGGAAGCAGCTTGACCGCCAAGACAGCACCGACTCTCGCAGTAGCAGGTCACGAAAGAAGGCCCATGGAAATAACTTATCAGAATATGAGACTCCTGTTGGTAGCGAAAGCTGGTCATCATCAGTCCATCCACAGTCTTTTCCCGATCCAACAGAGACAAACAGTGAAAAGCCACAGAGTGCAGGGGAAACATATCCAAAAGGGTCGCATTCACGTCTATGGGATTCCAGCCACGAAGGAAATGGCAACAACTCTGACAGTAGACCTCAGACTGATGTCAACCCAAATACTACTAGCGGGCATGGTGCAAGTGGTCCATCCATTAAATTCAGCGAGACTTCTCCCTTTGAGCCTGTTCAGTCTATGTCAAGTGCCCCAACACATCTTGGACAAAATAAAAGTTTACCTGACAATTTCAAAACTGTCACTTCTTCATGCCCAGAATTTGACCACTTCTCACAGAACTCTGAATTCAGATCAGAAGGTGCTGCCAGCCAATCTAGCTCTGTCAACAGGACAATTTCCCATGAAGACAAAGCAAATGGTGATAACGTATTAAGGCCGAGAGCTGTTGTTGACAATGTCAGCTCTGGCATTGACAGCCAAGGTATAGCCAATCTTCTTGACCTTGACACAAGCATGGAGGAACATGGCTTAGGTCATTGGTAAATCAACACAGTTTCTCCATCTGAGCTGTTTATACAATTCACCACTGTGCTGAGTTCTCATTTTATACTCAAATTGTTAAAATGTCAAAGTGCAAACAACAAATAATGGTAGAAAAAAAGATTAAGGTGAAAGGAATGAAAAAAGAGCAGCAGCTCTGAAATTTTTTAGCAAATTAGATGAATTACAGTTATGTCCCCTTGAATATGGTGTTTATCTGTCATTTTGCAGAGAGGCCGGATAAATGATTTAACCCATTGCTACGTTGCATTTTTGCTCAGTTTTATTGATGTACTCTAATTTTGCTTTTATTCCATCACTAATAATAAGCATTCTTTTGAGAGTAGATTGTGCCTTGATCATGGCGAATATATTTCTTACTTCCTAATTACCACACATTCATTGTCTTTGTTGCATGTCTCAAGTGTTTCTTTTTGTTGACAATGTCAAACTCACTTTGTCATTCAGCATACTGCAATTGACTAATAGAAACATCTGTAGAGATTTAAGTTTGTTCTGATAGAAAATATTACCAAGACAAATATTGCCATATATTATATGTTAACCAATCAACTCATCAAGGGAGAATGTTATAAATTATGTTTGAGTGCAAAGTAATGGAAAGCCATATGGTAGGGGGTGTCCATAAAGGGGGGGGGGGATGTTGAGCTGAGTTGGTATTCTCAGGATACAGTTGGAGAGAAAATCAGATTCACATGCATTGATTTTGTTTTTCTACATGGTGATAGCAATGTTACACTGTGCAATGGCATATTATATTTTGATTAAAGACAAATCAATAATGTCACTTGACCATCAGCCTTCAAAATTGTGTGTTCATATCAAACGAACATATACTTCCAGTAGATGGCATTGCAGACTTGGTGTCTTTACACTTGCTCCATTTTTGTTCCTCCCACAAATTGTTGCCAGAGGCATTATGTTTTCGGGTTGTCCGTCTGTCTGTAATTGGTTTTATGGACACTGTTTGAGGTATCCAAATGAAAGGCATATATAATAATTATGTATGAGTGGACGAAGCTGTGCTTATCAACTTGAGGCCACACACAAGTTTAAAGGTCATAGGTCAAGGTCAAATTGTATAATGTCACCACTTCCCCTTATATCTCTGCAGTGCCTGACGGTATTTTCATGAAACTTAATGTATACAGTATATATATTACCAGGTAAAGATTGTGTAGGGATAGTTTCAGCCTTGGGGTAAAAGGTCAAAAGAAAATACTAAAATTTCACTCCTTTCCTCCATATCTTGGAAATTGCTCAAAGTAACTTCATGAAACTAAGTAGAAATACATGTGCATGTATTGCCTGACATTGGGTCATAAGGTCATGGGTCAGAAGTCATGTTATAATGCTATAAAATTACACTATTTAATGCTGAAAATACACTATTTTCTCTCTACCTTGAATATGATTCAGTATACACTTGATTAAACTTCGTATACACATGCATTTCTGTGCTATGACTCTGTGGGGGAAAATTTGGTCCATGGGGTCAAAGGTCAAGTGAAAATACTAAATTTACACTTTTTTCCCGTATTTTGAAAATGGCTGGAAGTTTGTACAATGAAAATTTGAGTGTATGTTACGAGATGGTGACTAATTGCCAGTCATGTGAAACTGTTGTCTCACATTGACAAGCTATACTCTAAACCTATTGGGAGAATAAAGCGATGTAGCAGAGGCATACTAGTTACCAAAGCGACATTTCTAGTTCACCGATAGTTCAATGGTTTGTTAATGTTCAAAGAGGCAGAGTGCAATGCAAATGAATTAAAGGTATTAGCCCACATTTGTAAACCTGCAGCAATTGGTCTCATAGTTAGCATGGAGTTTGGGTATGATTGCAGTAACACCTGTGCAAAATTTCGTTCCAATTAGTCCATTACTTTCATCAAAATAAATGAAAATGCACCGTATGCATGCGTATAAAAACGCTCGCTAGCTCCGGTCCACGCAGGTACTACATGCATGCGATACATGTGTAAGTTAATGTACGTAGCTAACCCGCGCTCGTAATTCGATTTTGGGTCGGGTTGACCCGGTTTGAAAATTGATTTTAAAACGATGATTTTCTCTCTTTTATCGAATGGTATAGACAAAGAGCAACAGGTGAGGTATGTTACTGTTATAACTTGTACTTGAAGTCATATTGGACCTGTTTTATGCAGTTTTGATTTTCGTGGGTTTGCAAATGTGGGCTAGTACCTTTAACACTCTTCACATTGAGGGAAAAAAGAAGAGAGAAACAACTTGTCAACTATCCTATGTAGAGATTCTATAAAATATATTCACCTACCATGGCATATTACTCCAAGCCAGCATGATGATACTATTCTTTTTGCACATCCACAGTGAACTCACATCCAACACAACCCATACAGTGTATTCACATTTAAATATACAGGATTAGCCACATTCAGACGTACAAAATAGTGGGAATATGATCACGCTCCTAATCTCAAAACTTTTTGCAAGCATTCACAATCTTAGAAATAGCAAGATAGCAATCACGCTCCAAATCTTGAGATTATTTTGCAAGTAACTGTGACAGAAATAGCTCACTAATTGCTGATTGATGAATAGATAAATCTATTGTTCTTGTGCCTCAGTGGTGTGATGCGCAAGTTGTTGTGATATGGGCTTTGAATGATAGGATATAAAATCTCGATTATTTGGTCAAGCGTTCACACCGTCAACATGGGGCTAATAGCATGCTAATTTGAAAATATCAGCAAGATTTCTTGGGATTAGCATCGCGATGCAGATCATGCTCTTTTGTGGGTTTTTTTATTGTCCACACGTGCAAAAATCTTGTGATTGCAATTACGCTGCAATCTCGAGATTTGTATTCCATTAATTTGTGTACGTGTGAATCCCCTTATCATTTGCATCATCAGGCTGTCAGATTATGGTAGATTTCAGTGTTTGTCATCATGCAACTGCCTCACTCCAAAGATTTTTTTGTTTCATTGTTTGATATCATGTGGGTTAGTCAATACATGCCAGAAATTGGAGAAATGAGATCACATGTGAACTATTTGTAATGTTTGCCTGTGGGCAGAACATTTGAAATATTTATGTAAAACGATATCAAGAGATACAGCAATGAAAGTTTAAGTGCAATTTACATATATTGTATATATATATATATATATATATATATATACAATTTGTTTCTTTTTGTATTCTACACAGTGCTAAAAACTGTGTGACCAAATCATTTGAATTGCCTAGTAAAATGTTACTTAATTAATGGAGCAACATGTAATAAAGTTGGTACTGCATGCATCAGACACAAAAATTGCGGTATGCATGGTGCTGCGAAAATGGCCACTACAGAAAATTCAAGTTGAAGGTAAGCATTCCCAAAGTGCATTTACTAACCCTTAATATTATAGTGTAACAGGTGTTGACTTTTATTACCTGGAATGAACAACATGTTAACCTCAGAGTATAAAATGCTATTTCAGAGAGGTACCGTTATAAGTCCCTCGACTTCATTACATGACTTGTGACCTTCCTTTTGAACCCCTTGACGAAATATTCTGTATATTTCCTCTTCCACCAGTTGTCTATATTATGTATCAACAGAAATGTTTACCTGTGAATATGCTGTTGTGATCAATGAGGTGATATTGAAAGTATAGTAGGTACACATACAATGTATATGCATGATATGTTCATTATGCTACAGACCTTTTCACAAAGTTATGAGATTGCCAATCAGCATTTTGCTATTGATGTTGTTAACTGTGTTGCAGTCAATGTACCTGTAGTTCTATCATGAATATGACACATTAAGGGTTAGTGCTGGTGTTTGCAATCAATGCAAGTGCCTGCAAGTCCTTTGAGAACAACAGTGCATTTGGAAAATTTGTATTACAGCTGTATTTAAATTTAAGCCCCAGTCACATTTAAACAGGGATCCTCAAGGATCCACACGATGATAGTTTCACCCTGGATGGAGCGTCGACAGGCGTTGATGACTATACACACGGTATCAACATGGCAGCTACACGGATAAGGCCGCAACAGCAAGGCATTTACATGGCATCTACACGGCGCTTACACGGACCAACATGGCAGCTACGCGGCGGCCACAGGGACCATCCCGGATTGCTCTGCCAACACTGCAGTCCCCGGATAACACCAGATGTTTTTGACCTCCAAAAGTTGCCGTCGGGATCAGATCTAGGGTGATCCGGGGTGATTCGGCATGTCTATGCGTGACTGGGGCTTAGGGGTGCTAGTATAGGGGCATTGTTTGAGGGATTGCCATCTGTCTGCCCCAGATCTCATTGTTGTGATTATATCATATGATTCATATGGTTGTGTAGTTCAATATACAAGGGATGGAAATAACTAGATGTATATTTGCATGAACTAATGGGTGAAAGGTCAGGGTAAAGGTCACAGAATTTTAGTTCAATCATCAGAAATATAGAAACTAATTGGAAAATACATATTACTGTGGTTTTAAGAGAGTTAATTACAGTGGATTCCCATTATAATGAAGTCCTCGGGACCAGCAGTTTTCTTTCGAGTGGATAAAGTTGCGGCCTGATTTTTTACTTTATTGTAACCGTGTTCTTAATAACGAGAGTGCACTGTATCAGAAGTAGCGATGAACTTTATTAGAGCAAAAGTTAAGGGACATATTGTGGGAGGAACATAGTAATTGCATGAGAAGGCGGAGACATACATGTACCAGTCTACTGCACACTGCTGCTGAACTGGTCTAGTGAAGTAAAACTTTTATTCAGGTATTGCTGCCCAACCAGGTCATCATTAAATAGTCTGTTTACACTCTTCAAATTATGTCTTTGTCCAAGAGCTACTTGGTTTAATGGTGGTACAATGTGGACTTTTGTTTGTTGCCCTTACATAGTACAGTGAAACCCCGATATAACGAGTTCGGTTATAACGAGGAACCGCTTATTACGAGATGACCGTGTCGGTCCCGTTTTCCTTTGCGTGTAAACCTATGGCAGAACGAATCGGTTATAATGAGTTCGGTTATAACGAGATTCCGGTTATAACGAGGACATTTTCGGTGCATCATGATAAAGAAAAACATAAGCAATTTGATCGGATACAACGAGGTTCCATTTCTTGACCTGCCGCTTCCAAACACGCGACGAACGAAACATTGAAAATCGAATTCACGCTATCCCCGTTTTACAGAGTCTGTGCTGAACGCAGTAACACACTGCACAACTGCCCGTCCCGTCTCAGTCTCTACATGTACTATCTGAAGCGGGAAGACTCGGAAACAAACATGTTTCAATCCCGCCATTATCCCTCTTTACCGTCCATTGTCAGTGACGAATAACCGAGTACCGTTCCTTCCATGTTTCTTCTAAACCACATAACATAATCATAATCATTCCGTTTTCTTTTTCGCAAGGTTCCATTTCTTGACTTACTGCTTTCAAACACGCGACAAACGGAACAGTGAAAACCGAATTCACGCTATCCATGTGTCTTTCCCGTTTTGCAGAGTAGTTCATGTTTTCTTCTAAACCACGCGATAAGACGCAGAAATACCTTCCGATGTTCCTAAGTTATTGAATAAAATCATTCGATTTTCTTTTTCGCGAGATACGCGTGCGTAATATTAGGTCAGACCACACCGCAACGAGAGAAACACAAAAATAACGCATTCAAAAACTTCTCATGTAGCGACACTCGATCGTGGCCAAAATGGACAATATTGGAATGCGTGTGCAACTCATCATAAAATCCTTTCCATATAGTTCCGACTTCCAGTTGTTTTGCTGGCTAGTAAATATGAGTGTATATGATTAAAGTCAATATAATTAATGAAATGAAAGCGATCCCGCCGGGTGACAGTAGCGTAAAAATAGTTGAATAACGCATGTTAATCTACTTTTGAGTCGGTGCTTAGAAAAAGAAACAAACGCATTTAACAGTTTGAATAGATCTGGGATTGTTCATTATCGTGTAACAAATAATGAATATTAGGGTGTATGATTAAAGCCGAAATAATTACTGAAATCATCGCGATCCCGCCTGGAGACAGTAGCATATAAATAGTTGAATAGCGCATGCTAATCTACTTAATTGAGTTGGTGTTCAGAAAAAGAAACAAACGCATTTGACAGTTTGAATAGATCATTCATTATCATTTAACACTGCATTTCACATTGAAGATTTTCCTTTCTTTCAGAATGGTCTATGAAATACAGATTTGCGTAAAAAGGATCACAACCTTACAAATTCAACCCTGTCGCATATTTTTCAAGAACGGGTGTACAAAAGGCGAAGAGCTTTTCGGAAGAAAATGAAGAATGCATTTTTTAAATCCCTTCGGGCGCAACGATCATACATTCTATAGGATTACAACCGAAATGATTCATGAAATCGTCGCATTCCTGCTGGGCACCAACAGCGTAACATACCTCGCAAGTTATGATAAACAACGCATGTATGTTACTCTATTTGCGCTGGTGTTTAGAAAAACGTAACAAACGCATTTTATACAATCTGATTTTGTTCATTGTCATTACACTATACACTGTATTTCACAAACGAAAAAAACATTCTTTCAGAATGGTTTGATACAAAGGAAGAGATAGGTGAAGAAAGAATAACGAATATGATCCTGCCGAGTAGGCATACTTCTCAAGAACATAATGTGCAACTATTATGCGAAGAGATTTTTAGAAAAAAATAAAGAATGAACGCATTTCAACCCCTACTTTTTCCGTCTTTTTTATGTATCAATTCATCAAGTAATTTTGTCTCAATAGTCACGATCTATAATTGTGTAATAACAATGCAAAGGATGTTCTTAAGTTTGATTGACGGGTACATGTATATGACGTTGTGCTTATCTTTTTCTTTGTTTTTTATGCGTACGGTTATAACGAGGTACCGGTTATAACGAGGTAATATCGCCGGTCCCATGGACCTCGTTATAATGGGGTTTCACTGTAGTAGACTAAATTGACAGAGTTGATTTGATACCATGTCAAGGACTTCAGATTTACTGCTCGTAGATAATTTGGATTTGTTAAGCTTGACATGTTTAGGGCAATAACCTTTTATGGATTTTGTTAGTTCAATTGTGGTCTCAGCAGGTACCAAATCGATTATGTACCCTGATTTATCTGCTGATGTCTAATACATTGTGTGTATGTGATGATGGATTTGCTGTACTTTAAAAGTGGCATGAAGGTCAGTATATTTGAAATAATTTTATTTGCTTTTAACTTGTGGACTTGATGTTAATGGTAGGGCAGGTGTTTTTTTTTTTTTCCCAAGTGCAGAGGATTACAAATAATTGCACACATCTTTCATGGCTTAGTGTTTCACTATCTGTAAACGATATATGTCATAACTGCAAAACATAAAGTGTAAATTAATGGAATTTGTATTGGGATCCCCCCTCCCCTCAACATTTTGGTTACTCCTGTAGCACGAGATAATATCGTCTGCCTGTAACTGTAAATGCATGGATCATCGCGAGTGATGCTTTTGTGTCAGTAATGATACTATTAAAGCTATTGTTACAGTGTAACAGTGTTTTGTTCTGGTGCAATCAGGGTGTGTCAAAGTAGACTTTGTTAAAGGACAAGTTCACCTTCATAGATATGTGGGTTGAGTGAATGCAACAATATTAGTAGAACGCATCAATGAGAGTTTGAGGAAAATCGGACAATCCGTTCAAAAGTTATGAATTTTTGAAGTTTCTGCTCAGTCACTGCTGGATGAAAAGACCACTATAGCTTGTGATGTCACATGAGTACAACGATATAAAGAAAGAATAAAGAAAATTCAACATATTTCCATTTTTCTCCCATAACAAAAGAACACTAGACTTCTCTCTTTCAGAAGGCAGAGGGAATAATATTACCCTTAACATACGTCAGTAGCAAGTCGAAGAACTGTGCACTTTATTCAAAAAGTAAAGTTTTGTGAAATTCTCTTTTTATTTTCCTTTTATATAGAGTTGTATGCATGTGACATCATACACTGTAGTAGTCTTCTCTTCCAGCAGTGACTGCGCAGATACTTAAGATATTGGTAGCTTTTGAACGGATTGTCCAATTTTCCTCAAACTTTCACTGATGTGTTCTAATAATATTGCTGCATTCTCTCAATCCTTATGTATATGAAGGTGGACTTGTCCTTTAATATTTGGCATACCATGGTATTGTTGTTAAAACACCGGTATGTAGAATGCTTTTCAGTGCATCCAGTGCACAGCATGTCAGAGGTATCTTAAAGGTATCTTTCTGTCCGTAAGTGACAACACTTCCCATGAAGACAGTCAGTTATGCACATGTATGGCCCATAAAAATGAACAGAAGCAATACATGTCGTATGAACTACATGGACTGTACTACAATGTGTGTAGCCCCAGGGAATTTGAGGGTACCTGTGGTAGTCTTAGGAAGATGTGTCATAACAACCTGTCTGGCTTCTCAAATAGCTGTGCATGTTGTGGATGGAAATAGCATTAAAATGCCAACATTTGTCTTGAAAATGCACCCATTGCAGCCCAGTGTTGAAGAAACTTTAATACAAAGAAGTAAATGGTCATAGGGTCATTAAACGTTTTGATTTCATTGACTGTGTATTTATTTGAGTGACGCATTATAAATTGCTTACAATGGCATGGTGTTCCAAAAGTTAATAAAATCAGAAGTATATCTGAAATTTGAAAGAAAAGTCAGTCTTTGCTTCTTTTGTGAATCTTGTACTATTCCCGCAAAGAGACCACTTGTCATTTTATTCAAAATGGTTTACAAGCTTATGATTAGACAAAGAATAATCACTGAAGTTTCATATGCCAATTTGAATAATACATGGACATTAAACATTTTTTGGGAGCCAAAGATCACAAAGATTAAAAATATGAGTCCTTTAACAGTTCTGATGAATGGAAGTGTGATAGTGTTCTGAAATATCAATTTTGTTATGAAAGCCATCAAAATGCTTTACAAATATTTACTAAGTCTATCAGGGAGCTTGTCTGGGAGGAACAAACAACCTGTGGAGTTTTGAACAATTCTTCAGATTACACATAAATTTTCATCTTGCATGCATCTGACTGGTAGTTTATGTAGGTTGTGCTTTTGGTGTCCACTGTAACAACTGTTATGCAAGGTGTAACGCCACAAAGTTTTTTTCATGTTTTAATTAAGTCAGGTATGTTGATTTTCTCTCTAGAAATGTTGCTTAAACTTTTGAATTTGAGAACAATTTATGATGTCTGTCACATCACTGTATTAAACACACATTACAGAATTTGAGGATGCAGTTAGTAAAGGTGGTAAGAGAGAATTTCTGATAAAAAAGCATGCTGTAGCATGTGTTACTGTGGACACACACACAAATATTTATGTCAGTACCAAGGGGCATTGCCAAATGTTTCATTTAGGCTTTGTGTGTGTGTGTGTGTGTGTGCGTGTGTGTGTTTGTAATAATATAATATCACATTTGCATTGATTTGAATGTCATTAGATAAAGATTATTGAAAAAAGGGGTATGTGTGTGTGTGTTATCATTATGCATAGAGTTCTTCATACCAGAGAAGTTTCAATTCTCTGTCTCATCTGTAACTCTATAGTGTAATGTTTGTGACTAGAAATAGGTTGGGCACCAAGAGTAACATGCAATATGCCTTTGGGAAACTAGCTACCGGTACTTGAGGTATTCTTTTTCATTTTCAGTGGGATTTTTTGATATTTAGCACGAAATGTATTTCCATGTAATCAAATCTGAAACTTATGATTACTGGAAATAGCAGCACAAACTGCACTGTTTCTGTATCATGAATAATAGCACAGAAAATCATCAAAATTTTGACCTAATTTTCTATGTACCATCTTTTCCACATACCATATGAACATTTTCTTGAAAACATATAGCTGCATTTCAAACAATGGAATGGGAATATGTTTTTTTATCTTCTATGCTTATCTACAGTATTGTTTGATAAAGATACATATTTTTTGCAAGTTTCACGAGAGCAAAGATCGCAAAATTGAAATGTATGTGTAATGTTCTTGTGCATGTTTTATGCGTTGAGTGTCAGCAACAATTCACACAAATTTCATGATGCAAAATAAGGCTGTCGACTCCAACTGTTCGCAATAATTTCATGCCGCAGAAATATCTTGCTTTACAGTAGGCCTATGCATGAAGTTGGTAGGCCAGAAAATAACTCTCCATGAAAATGTGACTTTATTGCCATTTATAGATGATTTTACTTCAATGACTCCTCTTAATCTAAAAGCTCTTGTACGATGTTTGGTCCATCGCACAGATGATCATTGAATCTGGCATTCACCAACTTATATATATATATATGTGTGCCCACAGGTAACTGTGTGTGTCTGATTTGTAGTGACAGGAGAAGCAGCAGCACGAAGGATAGGTCTGGTTCCATGTATTAGATTGTGTGCGCTTAAGTGTAAAAGTACAAGTAACTCTGCATCAGTCAAATCTGTTGGGACCACAAAAATGAATAGTTTGTTTTATGCAAATTTTGACTCAGAAAATGTAACTACATGTTTTGCATAGTTTGATCTGAAAACTTGATTGACTTGGGCAAAGCTCAACTTACAATGTTTGCTACCATCTAATTCAAATTGTGCGAAATAGTGACAGAGGAACTGAAATGGCATGAGAGATAGGGTAAATATTGCCAAAATATTTCCAGTGAATATGATGTAAGCAAGCATACAGAAGTCCTAGTTATTTTAGTATGTAGACGCACAAGGCAACGAGATGCTAACACAGCATCACACAACACAGGAAATTATGCTAATTTTGTGACCAGTCATGAAGATAGCCTGATATAGTCGGACATCAAAGCCGAGAGAAATGCAAAATACATGCAATGTGAACAGCTAACAGCTAACTGCCACTTTCAAAGTTTTTAAAGTAAAGCCATCATCAAATACAGGTGTATACAGAAAAACAAAAAATATCTTCAATGAAGCTGCACTCTGTAACATAATGAAAAATATTTTACAATACAAAGATATTTTGAAAATTATCACATTTACATATTTTAAATATGTAATATTCAAAATATGTAAATTGGTCAATACATATTACTGTATGTGTATTCACTTTCAAGCAAATGCAAATGAAACAAGATGGTGGGGACCATGAGATTTTTATTTTTTTACAACAAGTTTTTTTTTTTTTTTGTGACAACGTACATCTCTTCAACACTGGCATAGATGTGAGTCTACAAATATAAACATCGTGTGGAGAGACAGGGGTAGAAGAAGTTGTACTTGTTTCTAGTGACAAGTTGTCTATGAATTCTTACCATTCACATTTGGAGTGGGAGCATCAGCTAATCACAGCCAAAGAATCAGTCACACCCTTTCCTAACCACCACATACGTATATTGGCAGATAATGTGATGTACAGCATGCTATAAAAGCTAAAAATGAGCCTCAATTCAGTGCACTGAGCAACAAATGTTACCTTTCTGCTTCTTGTGTGTGATGAGCTACAATGTGCACAATATATTTTGTGAGTACATAACATGTACAGAATGGCACACCTGATTGCAAATCCTCCAAAGCATGTATTTGGAAGTTGAGCATTTCCCCCTGTTCTTTTAGTCTTCTTGTGATGAGCAAAACAAGAAAGGGAAATGATAACTATCCAATGTAAGCTTGTGTAATCAAATACTTTGTGCCCAGCCATAAATGTCTTCCCACAATGATATCTCATAATATCAGTGTTAATTATGATGGGGTACACCTGTATTTCATACATGCACTGGTCTGTTGGCCCTGAACCAGTACAAAACTATGTTAGGGTAGAGAAAGTATCTTAAATTCTCGTGGCCTATTCAGGCAACTACAGCTTTTATTTGACCAAAGTGAGAAAAGCAATATTGATTTGTTTGACATCCATGTATTCATTCATACTCTACTACAAAATTATGGCCTTGGTTTTAGCACATGAAATTACATGGGGCAAAGATAGCACATACCATATTTCTAATGATAATCGCTGAATACACAAATATTCATGCAACTGATTGACAAATTGCCCTACATACGTGTAGACAAAAATAAGCACTGAATTGATCAGCGTTTGAGTAGTAGCTATGACAAAAGAAATCGTGGGCATACATGCTTGAGCAGGATTTGAACCTACAACCTCCTGATCTCTGGACAAGCATCTTATCCACTAGACCACCAAACTTATTCAACTTCATGAAAGTCTTCCGTCAAGTTGTTTTATAGCAACTGATTGCAATAAAAACAACTCAACCAAAGAATTTCATGAATTTGAATAATATTCAGGCATTACGTTAACACATTCGTGAATTGAAGTGGTGTGAAAAAACGCACACAAAAAACATGAACAAAACATATCATTGTCATTTACATGTAGGTGTGTGTTTGCTCATGATTGTAAAGTAGCAGTGTTTATGTCCTGTAAATTGGTGTTTATGATTTTCCTGTAGTGTAAATGGGGACTGATGTGCATAAGAAAACTTCAGGCTTTCCATTCTTGTGTTTAAAGCATACAATGTACCAATGTGATACTAGTACTTCATTTGCATTGGCATGATGGAAACAAAACAATGATAAACTGCATTTACAGAATTTATAAGGTATATACAATTGTAGAGTATGCAAATTCTACACAAGACTGTTTTTTTTTTTACTTCTTTTTTCAGGTAGGCCACTTAAAAAAACAACAACAAAGAAACCCCCCCCCCCCCCCAAAAAAAAAAAAAAAAAAAAAAAAAAAAAAAACCCAGTGTGGAATATAAGCAGAAATCTTGTGAAATAAAACATTAACAGTGATGAATAGTCAAAGGCATGATGGCCTTTGCCAAAAAGCACTGTCACTGACAACAGACCAGACCTGGTAGTCAAATACTTGTTGGTCTACAGCTCAGTTTGCTTTCAGCATCTTAACCACCATTGGCAAGTACAGTAGTTTGCGCCATGACACACACTCAAATCCACAATCTGGTTGGTTGGACACTCTTAATTCAACTTTTCTGATTCATCTTGCTCTTTTGTATGATCTGGATAGTTTCATCCTGCTCTGCACCATATTACTGGATGGTTCCTCTCTGATACATACCACTATGCAGTTTGGTTCATACCTGGCATGAGCTGCATTCCTGGTCTGTTCCACTTTGCCAAAACTACATTGTGATAATGAGTTGCAAAGTAACCTGAGCAAGATTTACACGTCTTCTATTATCACACATACAATTGTATTTGGTCAATTGTAACGGGAAGAGTAATACTCTTCTTCAATTTCATACAGATCGTTTGAAAGTTCATCACGAAGCTGCATGAGTTTGCCATCATAATTGTTCTGCACATTCCTCAAGAAGCGGGCTCGTTTCTCAATGTTTTCATTGGCCAATGGAAAGTCATTCAGGATCAGAAATTGCTTGATGTCAGCAACAAGAGAAATCAGAGACTCCCCAGCTCGTACCTGTGAAATCAAACAGAAATTTTATTTTGATTGTGCCACGTTTCAATGGTGATCTCTCATTCACTAGGTAATATCACCGGCAAATGACATCCAAAGGACCACGTGGGTAACCATACAAACCTACTTGCATTAAATGTACTGTACAATATTTAAATGCAAAATCTTAAAATGCAAAGTATATTGAAAGCATTTTTTTTTACTAGCATATAGGAGCAAACCAAAGTTTAATGTCTCCAATAGCCACTGGACTGAACAAATGAAACATGAATTAACAACTGCAGCATGCAGTCCCCTGGGTGACCTCACTTTCTCACAAAATCACTTTTTCTGCAGTAAGTACACATCCATCAACTCTACATTAAAGGTCATGTTTACCTTTGGGAACAGTGATTTTTTTTTTCTTAAATTCAAGATAAGATATTTAAAGGACAAGTTCACCTTCATAAACATAAGGATTGAGAAAATGCAACAATATTAGTAGAACACATCAGTGAAAGTTTGAGGAAAATTGGACAATCGATGCAAAAGTTATGAATTTTTTAAATTTTTGTGTTGGAACCGCTGGATGAGGAGACTACTACAGCTTGTGAGTCATATGCGTACAACAGTATAAAGAAAATATAAAAGAAAATTCAACATATTTTCACTTTTTTCGCATAATAAAAGAGCAATTGACTTGCCTCTTTCTAAAGGCAGGGGGAATAATATTACCCATAACATTTATCGGTAACGAGTCAGGGGAATGTGTACTTTTTTCAAAAGATGAAATTTTGTGAAATTCTCTTTATATTTTCCTTATATTGTTGTACGCATGTGACATCTAAGTTATTCATACACTGCAGTAGTCTTCTCATCCAGCGGGTACTGCACAAAAACTTCAAAAATTCATAACTTTTGAACGGATTGTCTGATTTTCCTCAAACTTTCAATGATGTGTTCTACTAATATTGCTACATTCTCTCAATCCTTATGTTTATGAAGGTGAACTTGTCCTTTAATGCATATGTGTAGGTCTGTTTTACCACAAAACATCCTATCATATAAAAATTTCTGCAATTAAGCCTAAAATATAAGGAGATATCTGTATTTTTCCCAATAAACAGTAACAGTAGACAGTTTAGTCTGGAAACGTTTTTATTGTAACTATTGTTGACATTTTGGATACATGCATTTAACTGTACAATACTTAACATCACCAATTCAAATTTTTACGGTGGTTGTTTCTATCCCTAACTCACATTTTAGAACTATTTTAAAGCACTAATGCTGGGTTTGTTTCATCTGCAAATGGTAAATTATGCCTGTAACCTTTTGGTAACATTCTTTAATCTTGATCACTGGCTGGCGATTAAACTCTGACCCTCTGCACAAAAGAAATATTTACAACTTACTTGTATCCTCTACACCACAAAGTTCTATTTTTGGACTTGTGTAGAGGAAGTTCCAGCTAATAATCGGCATTTGAGCTAAATGTTGGTGACCTCTACCCTTAAACTTGTCTTTCCATCCTTGCCTTTCAACCTATCAGCTGTTTTTCAATGCTATCCTTCTTACCACAGTATCATAACCATTGGACTTTGAGAGTTGAGGTAATGAGTTGAAAATGACATTTCTATCAAAAAGTAGAGCAACTTCTGACCTTTATTTTGACAGTAACCCTCCCTCTGAGACTAAAATACATGACAACTAAACATTTCTACTTTAGATGAAGCAGAAGCTGTAAAATGTCATTTTGAGGAACTTTCCAGTGACTCTTGACCTTGAGGAATCACCTCAAGTAGCATATTAGCATGACATGCTACACTGTAGGCACCAGTAACAAGAAAAAGAACCAGATATTTTTTTTCTCTATCTCGCAAAATTATGAGATCTGAGACAGACAAATGGACACTTAGCCCCAAAACATAACGCCTAAGGCATCCTTCATAGCAGTGTCATTAAAATCCCATTTACTGTATGTTTCACATGCACAAAAAGAATGATAAGAGAAGACTCACAACATGATTTACATTTCTATACAAGTTCCAGTAGGAGACTTGTTTATTTCCACAATACCAAGCAAATTACGGCAGATACATCAGCATACAAACTTACAATATTAGCTGCTCTGACTTGCATCTCAGTCTGGTCTTGTTCACCTTGTGCTTGCCTTGAAACCTGTGTTTCATCTTCAACCTGACCATGAAACAAGAATAAGATGACAATACTAAAAGGACTTACCATTCTGCAGTCTTTACAATTAAAATTATCACTGATAGTAATCATTATCAAAACATGTATGGTAAAACATTTCACATCCAAAATAATAAAGTTGCAGATATTTGATGTGTATTCTACAATGTACGTAATATGGTCAGGTGCAAGAATGTTAGACAGATATGCATAAATATGAGTACGGTATATAAATGGCTTGCATCCAAGATGATACTTCACCAGCACAAACACTTCCAACAAACTGGATAACTGGTAATAACTACAGTGTATATCTCAAGATGTTTTGGCGACACCAACTACAATTGTAAACAGTGTCATGAAAACACACACACCTTTTTTCATTTTCTTTTTCTTCCTATTTGGAGTCGGGCTACATGTACACACACAACTCGTATGGAGAATAGCTTTGCTTTTGCAGTTACTATGCCAAATTGTTAAACTGGAGCAAAAATAAAAACTACCGGTATTATGTAAAGATTCAAGATTCACTTGCATTGAACACATAATCTCCTATTTGCTGTCTTTCCCATCATTTAGCAGAAATATTACAGTCTAGACATTCACTTATACACTGTATGGAAGTTGAGCAGTTTCACACAAAGGCCCAAAGCTTTGAGGGACCTTCCAATATGACCTTGTCAAATCTCCTCCACAGACACATTTACATTGTAAGGCCTCTCTGAATACCAATCTGTTTATGTCATGACTCTCTTGTACTGTTCTTGTGTTTGATAAATAACATTCATTGTATCGGTCAATTTTTTAAGCAACGGAAGTATCAGCATTTGATGAAATGTGTAGGGTACTTCAAATGAAGCCACTATACCCATACAGTCATACAGAGGGAACTGTAAACTGTGAATACCATCAACCAAAACAGAATAACACAAAAGGCATG